>NW_024068004.1:280000-292141 GCF_009389715.1 Phoenix dactylifera | reverse complement strand
TCTGTATTTACCTATTGCCTTGAGGAAAGAAAAGAGATATTGTACTTCTCACCCTATTAATCACTTTGTGTCCTATCAAGCTTCCTTCCTTTAAAGCTTTCCTTTCAGCGATTTCTTCCACCAAGATACCTGGAAGAAGCCCTCAATCATCCTCAGTGGAAGAAAGCTATGATAGAATAAATGGAGGCTCTAAAGAAGAACGACACTTGGGAACTGGTCACGTTACCAAGAGGCAAACGTACGGTTGGCTGCAGGTGGGTATATACCCTGAAACACAAAGCTGATGGCTCTATCGAGAGGGCTCGTATTGTGGCGAAAGGTTTCACACAAACCTATGGCATCGATTATCTCGAGACCTTTGCTCCTGTGGCCATTTTTAATTGATTCTTCTTTCTGATTCATTAATGACCATTTTAAATCAAAAGAAAATGGCCTATTTGAGATTTTCAGGTTTCTTTTGTTTGGGAATGAAATGAAAAACCGTATTGTATTTTGCATCTTTTGCCAAACCAGTTCCTATCTCTTCCCTTTCCTATCTCGAATTGACTATCTCTCGGCGATTGGCCTTAGTAGACCGGTTTCAATTGGATAACTCGATTGAGACCGTCCTTTGCCTGTTCTCCCAGTCAGTAATTTCATTCCTTGCAAGTATATAATTTTTGAGAGTGAGAGTGTCTTGACGGCATTCAGTTGATTATGAGTTCATTGAATGAAAGAACGTTTCGAGACTTGTGGATTACCTCACTGAGATCACTACTAAAAGAAAGTCTTATTAGGGCGCTTTTCCGGGATTGCAGGTCTAAGCCTATAAGGTAAGCTATCTGTAAAGAGCAGGAGTCGCTTAGCAAGCACAGTCTCTTTTTCCCTTTCGACCGCTTCCCTCAAATAAAGAAAGTATGGGCCTTTTCCAAGTTTTGTTTCCAGTCTATTATGCCAATTGTTCTCACCTTCTTCAACCTTTTCTCGAATGAAGTGATAGTTAAGTTCAATAGGTTTTGTTCTTGCGTGAAAAACCGGATTAGACGAGAGTTTCATGGCACTTTGATTATCGCAATCTAATTTTGATGGTCCAACAATCATTCCCATTTTTTTTAGGATATGCCTTTACCATGTCAGCTCAGCTACAGTGGCTGCCATTGCTCTATACAAAGCTTCTGCATTGGATCGAGCTACGGTACGTTGCTTTTTACTGTTTCATGATAAAAATGAATCAACAAATGTGATGCAATACCCACTGACGGATCTCTGGTGTCTGGATCTCCAGCCCAAGAAAATCACTATCTCTGGCTCTGGCACCGAGTAATTTCATTTTCAATTGCTCGATAGACGGTGACGGGGGTACGACTTGAGAATTGACCCAAGATTCTCTGGGGTACCAGTTTACAAATACGGGAAGGAAGGAGGTATGGGATGCAAAGTCTCATTCAAAAATCGATTTTGGGGTATTTCCGTGTTAGGAGCAAGCTACTTCTAGCCTCTAGTCCAGAGCTATTTCTTTCGCCTATAGCTGCTTTATTACCTCAATACCTACTCACTATAGGTATTTTTTTCATTACATGTATGATACCACTCTATAGACGAGATATCATTGGTATTGCCTCCATATCCGGTACATTCAACAACTAAGCTGAATTTTTTCTTACTAAAAAGCCTTGTTGAGTGCGGGGGAACGAAAGGAGGTGGAATTTTTGATGAAGGTTGAATCGTCGATCGAATTCAGGCTTTCTTGCTTCTCCGGTGGGGACCTCTCCTTCTTCATTTCTAAAAGCCGGGAACGAATCAATATCAGTAGTTGGGAAGTATAAACCCCGGCTATCTACTAAGAGCTACTAGGAGCTTACTAGCTATCTGGGTAATGCTCTAAACCGTCGAATCACAACAGCCCTTGCCCTTGCCATGCAACTGCTGCAGAGATGGGCTTTTTCTAATCCGGTTGGAGCCAATCCTACTCTAGGCTTTGATTGTCCCTACTGGCACCGCAACTTCTTGTTCCCGTTCTCGCCCGATTTCGAAAGGACGTGGGTCCGGTCGAGCCACTGAACACCATAAGGAGGGAATACAGACGACTCGAAGAAGTTGGTTTTTTTCGAGGGAGAAGAATGACAACTAGACCTTAACACAGGAAAGGGATAGAGAGATGGATGTTCACCCAACCTGATTGAAATGAATCAGAGTATGTTCACCCCAATAGTGTAGCCAGCCATAAAATCAAGGCTGACGCTCGATCGGAACGGAACCAAGGAGGTCGTGTTGCGTAACGAGACTACAAGAAAAGAATGAAACTAGAAGTTGTTGGCAACTAGTGAACCCGGCGGTTCAGCCGGGTGAGAGGTAGATCTTCCCATGGGTTCGGACTTGAAGTGAATCCGATGGATGTTCTTTCTTTCGAGAAGACTGCTTTTCGTGGAGGGAGATAAGCGGATACTTGCTTGCCAGTATGTTCGGTCTGCGGTTTGGTAACGACTGGGTCTACACCCTATGTCGTGCATCGTTCCGCTCGCCGGATCCGGCCGGTAAGAATTTTGCATGGTCGTTCGCGTCTCTTGGCTAAACTCGAACCCGTTCTGAACGATCCATCCATTTTTCAACTGGTTTCCTCCTTTCTGAACTTGTCTATTCTTGATGAGGACGGAAGAGATTGGTCAGCAGAGGCTGGGGTACCGGCTGTAGGCCTTCTCGCCAGCGTCTTATTCAATTTCTATTTAGATTACTTTGATCGAACATTCATCAACCGCTTTCCGCATCTTCCTTTTGTTCGGTATATCCATGAAATAATTGTTGCTGTTCCTCTGAACCTGAACAATCAAGAAAGACTTTCTTTCGAGTAGATCAAAAATCTCTTGAGAGAGCTGCATCTTTCTGCTAAACAAATTTACATAGTTCGAGGGGGCTTCCCAATTTCCTGTCTTGGTTGTTTCTTATCTGTTGACGAAGGGGGTTTAATCCACTTTGTGGAGAAGGAAGAATAAAGAAAGATTTTCAAATGTTAGTTTAAAAGATTTAAACATCATTTGTAGTACCATCTCTTGTATGTCGATTTAGCACAAACCAATGCCTTAAGCCTTGGAGAATTTATAGTTTGATTATTTATAAGATATCATATACTCTTTGAAAGGTGCACCATATCTAATTCTTTAACGAAAGATTATAACACTCAAGTGGTCGCCCCTTACTCTATTCCTTTCTAAGGTCAGGAATAGCGGTCTTAGCTAGCGTTTCTCTTATCTTTCAAACGCGAAGCTTCTAAAAAGTCTTTTCACGAGAGTTGTGAGATATTAAGCTACTAAGCTACACCCTTTTTAGTTATAGGATACATTTGAATAGGAAAAAACTGATTATTCCAAGGGGGATGGACATGGACCTATGGAAGTGATTCCGACCAAGAAAAAGAACACTTTTTTAAAGCACAGGGCTATAGAAAAGGGCCGGTAGGGAAGGTGCGATTGAGCGACCGTCTGTAGCTGAACTTGCCTCTCGGAAGGAGTCTAGATCCGTCTTTAGCTGGACTCTCTCGTTCTTCCAGTTTCCTTCGATTCTGTAAATGAGTCATCTGGACTCCTCAGTCTTGTTGGTAGCCCGTAGTTCCTTTTCCAGTCTCAGGGAGGGATTTAGATAGAACCGATTCAACAACATAGGAAAAAACTTGATCTTCAAAGGAGGTGGGAAGGGCTTTCATCCCAGACTCATTCTTCTAGGTCAAATTCTTTTCCTTCAAAGAGGGCTAGGTCTGGTCTAGGGTCACTCGACCTGGAAACAACAGTTTTTCCTAAATCTAAATAGGTTCCTTCTGCAAACTGAGATCTTTTTCCAAAGGTGGTTGATTCGGGAAGGGAATGAAATGAATCTGAAGCAGCAGATACCACAGGAGAATCAGCCGATAAGGAATATCTTTTTTTTTAAAGAAAGGGAACGAGTGGAGTATACGAAGCGAAAAGGGAAGGTGAGAGGGTAAGATAAAGTTGAGATAGGCTCGTAAGAAAGGATAGGCTCTCCGCCGATCCTTATTGGGTAGGGATAGCTCGCTTAAGGAAGACTACCTTTGGCGCTAAATATTCCTTCATTCTGAGGGAAGTGCTATTCAATTGACCATGGGGTTCTACCCTTCCTTACCGAATTCATTCTATGCGAAAGAGTCTCGCGCCAGGAGCGCTGCTGTAACCAGTTCTGATCTCAAGCACCTAACCTTTGTTGTGAGGACTTATTCGCCATCGGCCGGTAATACCCAATTCGCGGAAAGGGAGGGCGCCTTACTAAATAGGGGCACTTAGCTTTCCCACAGAGGTCGGTGGAGAATGCCAGATCTTCAAATTATTCAGCCGAAAAGCGATAGCTAAGGGCAGTAGAGAAGAAAGATAGGGCATTAGCAGCTTCAACTCGAGAAGCAGCATCCCCATCCGAATCCGAATCCGCTGAAGAGGAGACCTTTTGTCTCTTGAGTTCATAGTTCATTCCACTCAACAAGCTGACCCAGCCTGAAGGAAGGGGTTTTCATCCTATAGCCGACTCTCCTGTTGAGTTTTGTCTTTCGAATTTAGCTTACAATTGAGGTCAGTGAGAAGCTTGTAAGTTTTGCCTTAAGCTATAGGGCTCCCTAGGGGGATGAGGTGGTCGTACCGCTTCTGGGACCACGATATGCACCACCAGGGGCTGTTTTTCCGACAGGAGTTTGATACCTTGACTCCTCCCGCGGGTAAGCTTGTTCTTCTGCGATATTTCCTTCTTCGTTTGCGTGGATGACCGATTGATGCTATGTGGATGTAGGTCACCTAGAGACCTTTTGGAGATAGGCCTTACGCTGCTAGGCCAGCTGTAGCTATATCTGATCCGTACTTCCTTGTCCGAGTGGAGCTGACTGGACCACGTCGAGTGGTACCTGGGTGAGAGAGTGTTACGGCAGTTTCGGTATTGTTATTGAACTGATTGAATCTGGTATTGTTAGTAGGAAGTGGTGATAGATAGCAGGAGGTATTGCTTACTTACCTGATTCCTTTCTGAGGCCGGTCCAAAGAGGAGCTAGCAGAACAATCGACACAAGAGAAGGAGTCTCGAGAGCAAACTATCTCAAGGAGACGACCAAAGGAAGAGGCCCTGCAAGAAAGGCAAGAAGTGCAGAACTGGATGATCAAAGTGATGCTTCTACGCTGGAGAAGAGAGAGAGAAGGCACGAAAGCTGGCCGAGAAGAGAGGTCCTGCCATGGATAGGCGTAACCTTTGGCATGAGATTGATCAACTAAGCCTGGCTATTTTCACCCTTTGGCTTAAGGTAGCGGAAAGCTTACCCACTCCGTTGTCTTAGCATGAATAATTATTGATTCAGCTCCAGACCGGAATTATACCGACTCTCGTTCATAAGGGTAGCCTCCCCTGCTCGTTTTCAACTATCCGTGGTGTTGGCTTTGATTGCCCCTACTCTTCTCTTGTCCTCAACCCTCGAAAGAAAAGATCAAACTCGTCGAATCGAGGATCGGAATCGTACCTTCGGGCAATCTCCGCTCTAGATGGGAAAGGAACATGCAATAAAAGGCCTTTCTTCAGGTTTCCATAGAAAATAGTGAAACTATAAAATAAATAGGCGCGGCACACAAAGGAGGTTGAGTGCGCTACCATTCCTTTCAAATGGAGGAATGAAGTAGCAAAGAATACCAATAGTTGTTATAATACCAAACCAAGAAAAGTAATACTAATAGCCATAGCCAAAGAAGAAGTAAGATAATATGGGAGGCGAAAAGCCAATTGGTAATTAATAAGTTCAAGACAGGGACACAACGGGAGGTGCAATCCATTTCGTGAATTGGTAGGGGAGGCGGTACAATGGAATTTCATTCATTCAATATTGATTCCCGTAGTTCGGGAGTTCAAGCCAGGCAAGGCACAATAAGGGTTGGCGAACATGGTAGGCACATTACAAATCAATACACGAAGGAGCTCTCACACAAACACACAAAAACACGAGGGAATCAAAATAAAAAAAAAAGTATTAGAAGGTAAAAAAAATATATATTATAGATAGAATCTAGGGAAGAAAGAATAGGAGTTAAAGCAGTAAATCTGGTCAACGGTATATATTTTTTGTTTCGTGAGTGAATCTCGTTCAATTGGCAATTTATCGATTTTCGTTTTTTTTAGTCTCTTACCTCTTTCTGATCTACGACCACCCTTACTTGTTTTGCTAGCGAAGTAAATCGCTGTGATTAGCATTCCAAGAAGTAGGAATCCTGGCTTTCAATATCCCCATCCGTCCATCTCTTAGTTCTTCTGCCTTTCTTCGGTCATCGGGAATCCCACTTTCTCAATCAATCTGTCGTAAGGGCTGTAACTGGTATGCTGCTCATAAAGACTGTATCATAAAGACTTTCACTGTACCTGGCATGGTATAATCTACTCATAGACACTTCTCATAGGCATAGATCTAACTCTAGCTTCTCTCCTTCACTTTCTGAGTCATATAGGAAGATCTCTATTGCCACCTGTGTCCTATAACGCATCTCTCCTTGCCACTCTATCTATAGCTATAGCTTGTCCGTCCCATCCAAGGAATAGGGCGGCTTATTAAATCTCGCATTCTCTTCCCGCGCCTTGCCTGGTTCTAGCATCTCTCATCTCTATTGCCGAAGAGTATAACAAGGTGGACGGAAAGCCTGATTGCTCAAGTCAGTGTGGATTCAATATCCCAAGGCCCCATTCCCCAATTGATTAACTGATTGCGCCATAAAGACTAGAGTGCTAGACTGATACAGGGAATGCTTACTCTGCTAGGCTGGATTCCTTGCTTGAATCTGCTTCCTTGCTTCATATAGGCTCTCCTATAGAAGATCGCTTGAAGAGGGCTGATTGCTACAGAAAAGAGGCCCACGAGATGAACTCATAACAGAAGAGCTACTGCTACAGGAATGCTTTGCTTTATTGCATATTCGACTGGAAGCGCACCGGAGCGCCTTGTACCTTAGCTGAGCTACCATTCCTCTTATCTCATGCCCTTATGCGCCACTCCTCTTTGCTTGAAAAAGCAAATATGACTTCGCTACCTTTCTCTGAGCTTCTAGGCAACAGATCCTACTCCCTAAGAAGAGTCATTAAGAGAGAGGAATCCATTTAAAGGAATTCGTGCTGATTGCCTAACTTCGGGTACTTTTTCAAGGCTCACACTACAACAAGAGTCCGAGCGACTAGAAAGAGGCTTGAATAAAGAAAGAGATTTGTACTGTTTGCGCTTACTTACCAATCTGCTTATTAACAAACAAACACAGCCATGTTCGCTTACCCCCTTGCCTACCAATGATACAGGAAGGCTTACCTCAGACCCGAACCCCCTATGATTGCTTCCACTTGAAGAGACTTACTTGCGCCATAAGTACTAGACTTTGATAAAGGAATGGGGAGGCGGAGATATTTCATACTTGAATGGTAATCGTAAAAAGATAAGAAAACCCTGCTACCGGAAAGCGCCTATTAAAGAAGAGGGACTCGATTAAAGGACTCATACAAGACTTATTCCAGACCTATCCCTTCGCATGCTTCTAAGGCTCATCTCTTCGATTGCTTTCTAGCTTGCTTGACTCTCCATCCCCTCTTTGCTTTCTGGCATATTCGACTGAGCTACCCCTTTCCACTCTGGAACTGGCTTGAAGAAATACCTAAACTCACTTCGCTACCTCTCTTCTGATCTAAGTCCTCGCTCTTAGGCAAGAGCTTGAAGAGAGTGATTTTGGAAGTCAACTTAATCTTCCTAAAATTTGATTCGCTGGGAAGCACATAAAGGAAGAATATGAGCACCTTACCCCTTATTCATTTCTTCCCCCGATGCCCTTATCCTTTTCACTCAGAAAGTCCTTTCACCCGAAGCCCCTATGCTTGCTTGCTGTCTTCGGAAGAGGTAGTAGAAGTCCTTCTGCACTGCACTCTTTAACTAGAGGATAGGTCGGCCTTACTCCCGTATCTCTCTTAAATTTATAAAGCTCGGCGAGAAAGGGTTGGTTAAGAACTATTGACTGTAAACCATAGCAGTTACAGTCACTCAATGGAGATGTTCGCCTTTGGAATGAAGATGGATGAACAGGCACGTCGAGCCTGGAACTGATGAAATTAGGGGAAAACATGGAACCGGTCACTATACTGGGGGGGCGAGACATGACCGCGACTTAAGATTCAAGTACCGTTGAAAAGACTAAAGGAACGGGGGGAATGACTACCTGTAATAAAGCACAGGCTAATACGAGCCGACCAGAAGAAGCAAGGCTTAGATTACCAGATCCTGGACACAATCTTCCTAGAGATGGAGAGCCCCTTGCCTCGCCTTTTCTAGCCTCTCCTTCTTGCTTGCTTACCTAGCTCTTGTCTTAGTGACTCTTCCTCTTTTCTAGGTTTTTTTTCTGAGTGTTAAAACGGTAGATTTTTCATTTGCCAATGAATTGGATCCGCCCCGATTCGATCAAAAATGGGATTCTTGGCTAGAGAAAGTTCTGTGACATGGACGCCCAGCCCAACTCGGTCGGTCGGTTGACCCACCTAACAGATGATGATATTCTCGATCGATTTGATCGAATTTTGAAAAGTCTTTCTCACTATTCAGAACAGTGGAGCTTTCGATCAAGATGTTCTCGCCTCCCCCGTTCGGGCTCTCGCTCGAATCGGAACCCTTATGCGTTGGTAGGCTTTCGACTCAATCTAATAGCCTACCTATCGGGCGCCAATAAAAAAAAGAGAAAATTGTCGCATGGGCTCATCATCTGATGCAGAACCGATGCGAGAGGGATAAAAATTATGGGAGAAGCGGGGATTGATAGCTTTCAAGAACCAGTGGAAAGGAAAGAGAGGTCTATGTCAATTTAGGCCAAAAACTTCTCCGTAGGTCGTGGACTCGGGTTCTGGTTCTGGTGAACTACTCGTTTCACCTAATGCTTAGCGCTACACTCCGCATCCTAACGGAAGCCATCACTTGTTAACGAACGTATAGAAAGAAAGATATGTTCTCTCTTTTAAAAAGAGATAAATATGGCGAGCAGGTGGTATCGATATGGTATCGCATGTGACTCCTCTGTCGATGAATGTTCATTTATTGTACTCCATCTATATGATATGGCATTAGGTATCGTATAGATCGATATTCATGCTTGCCTAGCTCATGGGCAAAGGAGGTAATGTCAATTGTAGCACTTCCAGAGTCAACTTCCCACGTACTCAAGGGCGTCCCCAAACCCTTTCCTTCGGACCAAGTCGTAGAGTTCCCAAAGGAAACCGTACCTAAAGAGAATACTCTCCTCAGGACGCTTCTTCCAGTCCCTCATAACAACCGGTACCTCGAACAGATCCTGAAGTTTCGGGTCTGTGTCTAGGACGACCGTGTGGTACCAATGGACATACCTTAACCAGTCCTTCATCCAATTATAGAATAAAGTCCTTTCAAGGATCCATATTTCCCAAAAAAAAAGTGAGATTGTCCGGAGAGAGAGTGAAATCCCGCCCCTGCTAGCTAACATAGATATCTATTCTCGGTGCGCATATTCTTTATTTAGAATCTCTTCCCGACCAGGCCAGGCTTCGCATCAATGACGGAATCGGTCATCGGCAACTTTTCTGAGTCTTTCCGTCTGAATATCCCGCCTCCAAGCATTTCCTCACGCACAGGCCTATGGGCTTAAGCAAGCCCCTTAAGAAAAGTCTTTCATTTCTTGTTCGAGTTTCGTTAGCTGAACATCATTTCTCGTTACTTGTTACGGTTGGTTTGGTTGAGTCCCGGGTTGCCTATTTGACTACCAGTCAATGAATGATTGATTGATTAGCAACGAGAAAACACTTTTTAGGCTAGTCAGGTGTACGTACTTAGTTCACGGTCGATTGATATTCATTTGTATTAGCCGACTGAACAGAACATCAAGGTGACAGGATTCGAACCTATGGCCCTCTGTACCCAAAACAGATGCGCTGACCAGACTGCGCTACACCTCGTCTCCCCCCCGGAACATATAGATCCACCCGATCGATAAACACTCGAACCGAACTCGCCCACCCCGCTTTGGGCACAGGGACGCGAGAACCACCGCTTTTTGGAAATCTGCCTCCAAGCCTCTTTCATTCACTTTCATTTCTTCCTTCATCCGGCTTGCTCTCGGCTACGTGTCCTTTGGACCAAAAGCCCGCTTAGAAGTGGATTCGAACCACTGACACAAGGATTTTCAGTCCTTTGCTCTAACCTGCTGAGCTACCTGAACCACTTTCCTAAAGTCTCTTTTCTTCATCTATGAGCGCCCTACCAGCAGTGGAGGAGCTTGCTCAAGAACCGAGAGCCGGCCAGGGACTGGACGGCCCTCGTTCGGTCAGGTGTTCTTCGCTATAGACGCCACCAAGAACAAGAAAGAGGCGCTCCGCTCCTAGTCACTAAGTAGTGCTATTCTGTCCTCCGGGGGACTCCATCAAGAAGAGGTTCTTTCTCTCACGTAATTTCGCCCGCCCGTTCCACTTCCGTGCCGGAGGAAATGGGATTCGAACCCATGATACAATCTTCTTGTATGTCGATTTAGCAAACCAATGCCTTAAGCCACTCAGCCATACCTCCAAGTTGTTGATCGGAATTGGATGTGCCGGGTTGGGTTGGTTGCCCGAAGATCCGATTCACTGCGCAAGCCGTAGCGCGCGTACTCTTCTTTACTGAGCGAGACAGACTCTATCCAGATCTATGGATCTCCCCAGCATCCAAGCGAGACTCCAAATCCGCCACTCGTTGGGCGACGCCTTGCTTTCTATGAACACCTCACCACTGAATGATGAACTTAGCCAGTCTTCGCCTCCGACCCGACCAGGAGAGAACACACGGTCAAGCCAAGCCGCCCTTCCTCACCTGCCTGAATGGAATTCATATCTCCTTCGTCTAGTCGAGAAGGGAAAAAGCCCGGCGGGGAACTGGACCGTGACTCTTCTAAACCATTACATTACGGAGAAGTCCATTCTCGTCATGATCGATCCACGTCCTACCATAGTGCCCGGAGAACCAGGCTTGCTTAGCTTACCAAGCTAGCTTACTAAGCTAAGCGCGAAGGAATTTATCTAAGATTGCACGAGCTAGCCAGAAGGTAGCGTAGCTTGCTTCTAGAAGATTCTATAGTGATCCACTGGAATCGGCCTCGGGTGACGCCTCCCTGCTCGGAGAAAGATTTCATCCCTTGGTCGTTAAGGTGGGGTGAAAACTGCAACTAATGCTCTTTCTCCGTCGTCGAATACGGGATACTCACTTTCAATGGTAGGATCAAGCCTCGCATCCCCAGAGCCATATGAAGACTAGCCTGCCCTTCCAATCGGGGTTATAACGGGTTCGGTATCAGCAACACCAGCCAATCGTGTTGGTACGGTGGGTTCCCCATACCCACTATTCGGAAAAAAAGCTTGCCATAGCAGCTCAAACCTCCGATCGGGAAATGGGAGTTCTAACCGGCCCTAGCCCCCAATTCCGAACAAAAGCTTTGATTGGACCGAGGTTCGTGCAGGGAGGGAATAGGAACTAATAACGATGGTTCGAGGTTGAGCTCACCGGCCGCCCTACGTCAGTAGTCTTCCTAACTTCTATTCCCTTTTTTTGTTCTAAGGTAAGGCCCCGAGGTCCTTCAAGAACAGCATTGCGGTCGCAACGGGGCTCTGGGTGAATATTGTCCGCCCGTGTGAGCCGGGCTGTGAATATTTATACGTCGGGGTCTTTACTGAAAAACCACAATACTACACTACAACAATTTGAAGAAATCCGCCTTAGACTATAATTTGAATTAACTAGTCGTGTTGAGTTGAGGCTTATTTCCATGAAAAAAAATCCGCCAATCCCGATATTCAAAAATTTCTGCTGCGCCTGGTGACGCCTTCATGGCGCAGGATCTTTGAAGGTCCTGACACGATCATTGGTATGCTTAACAAAGCTACCCTGGTCGTGTTCGACGGTTTCACTAAGGAGAGGTGCATCGCTGCATACCTATTTGCAAAGCAGGTCTACAGGTTGACTAGAAAGTCTGGATTGTTATTCACAGCGCTTTATCTAAAGCAATGCGGTTTATCGCTTGCTAAAGCTTACGCTGGTGACTATCAACCAGATCTTCTTCCTGTCCCTGTAGCTCTCACTAGGTCCGGGTACCCAAAGATCATTCCTGCGTTCCATAGAAAGCT